>NC_139512.1:156684457-156686957 GCF_947247035.1 Vipera ursinii | reverse complement strand
AGCCGCGAATCTAGAAGGACTCCCAAGTTGCGAGCCCTATCCACGGGGGGTAAGAGCTCACCCCCCATAGAAAGAGATGGAACATTTGGAATGTCCCGGGATGCCGGAATGCACAGCCACTCAGTCTTGTCAGGGTTGAGCTGAAGTCTGTTCCTCCCCATCCAGACCCGAACCGCCTCCAGGCAACGGGACATCACGGCGAGGGCATCACTGGGGTGGTTTGGGGTCGAAAAGAAAAGTTGGGTATCATCGGCATACTGATGATACCCAACTCCAAAACCACGAATGATCTCACCCAGCGGTTTCATATAGATGTTGAACAGGAGAGGCGAGAGAACCGACCCCTGAGGAACTCCACAAACGAGAGACCTAGGGGCCGATCTCTGCCCCCCTGCCAACACCGACTCCGAGCGTCCCAGGAGATAGGAGGAGAACCACTGAAGAACTGTGCCTCCCACTCCCAATCCCCTGAGACGCCGCAGCAAGATACCATGGTCGATGGTATCGAAAGCCGCTGAGAGGTCTAATAGGACTAGGATAGAGGAATGTCCCCTATCCCGCGCCCTCCAGAGATCATTCACCAGAGCGACCAATGCCGTCTCCGTGCTGTACCCGGGCCTGAAACCCGATTGGTAGGGGTCCAGATAATCCGCTTCATCCAGGACCAGAGGGAGCTGATGCGCCACCACACTCTCAACAACCTTCGCAAGAAAGCGAAGGTTGGAGACTGGACGAAAGTTGTTCAAAACGGCTGGGTCCAGGACAGGCTTCTTGAGGAGAGGTCTCACCACCGCCTCCTTCAAGACGGCGGGGAAATAACCCTCACTCAAAGAAGCAGATATAACCGCCTGGAGCCAGCCTCGTGTCCTCTCCCTAGCTGCATAAACCAGCCAGGAAGGGCACGGGTCCAACAAACATGTGGAGGAGCTCAGCCTCCCCATAATCCTGTCCACTTCATCAGGGGTCACAGAATCAAACTCTTCCCAGATAACATTGACAAGACCGCCCGTGTCCTGATCGCCTGACTCTGCCCAGCTGGAGTCCAAACCGGTCCGAATCCGAGCGATTTTATCCGACAGATGATGACTAAATTCCTCGGCACGACCTTGCAAGGGATCCTCCCTCACCTCCTGATTGAGAAGTGAGCGAGTCACCCTAAACAAGGCGGCCGGGCGATTATCTGCGGACGCGATGAGGGTGGAGAAGTAATTACACCTCGCCACCCTCATCGCTGCGAGATAAGACCTAATATAGGTTCTTAACCGCAATCGGTCGGGTTCGGATCGGCTAGACCTCCAGCAGCTCTCTAGGCCCCGTTTCCGGCGCTTCATCTCCCGGAGCTCCGCGGAAAACCATGGAGCTCGCTGGGATCTGCGCCGGGTCAGGGGCCGCAAGGGTACAACCCGGTCAAGTGCCTCAGTGGCTGCCCTTCCCCAGGCTTCCACTAAGGCATCAGCCGAGCTGTGAGCAGTGGAGGCAGGTGGGGACCCCAGCGCCGCTTGGAATCTGTCAGGATCCATTAAGCGTCTGGGGCGGTACCATCTAATTGGCTCCGTACCCCCACGGCGGGGGGTGGCAAAGCGGAAGACCAGCCGCAGGAGATGATGATCGGTCCATGACAGGGGCATAATAAATGGAGAGCCCCCACCTAGATCATCCAACCACCGTCTAGATAAAAAAATCAGGTCAAGGGTGTGGCCTCCCTCATGAGTTGGCTCTGAAATTACTTGCGTCAGGTCCATGGCCGCCATGGAAGCCATGAACTCCCGAGCTAGCTCAGATGAACCTCCCAGGGATGGTAGATTGAAGTCTCCCAAAACTATAAGTTTGGGAAACTCAACCACCAAACCCGAGAGGATATCGAGCAGCTCGGGCAGGGCTGCCGCTGTGAGACTAGGCGAAATGTACACCAGCAGCAAGCCCAACTGCGCCCCAGGACCAAATCTCATGAAGAGAGACTCACACCCGACTATCTGAGAAACGGTGGCCTCCCGCGGACATAAGGTCTCCCTAATGGTAACCGCCACTCCCCCACCCCTACCTTGAGCTCGTGGCCGGTGTAGCACCCGGAAACCTGGTGGGCAGAGGTCAACCAAAGGGACCCCACCCTCTGGGCCCAACCAAGTCTCCGTGATGCAAGCCAGGTCCGCATGCTCACCCTCAACTAGATCCCTAACGAGGGGAGCTTTATTAACCACGGACCTGGCATTCAGGTACACCAGCCGGAGCTCAGGAGGCTGCACATCCCCGCTCCCGGGACCTCGGGGAAGAACCAGAGGGTCGGAGCGCCTCACCGCTTGAAGACAGCGGAGACGGCCCTCCCGGTAACGATATGGCCCCCTGTCTATCCGCCTGCTGCCTTTCCCCGTCGTGGGAATTGGTAGTCCCACGACCCGCTCAAGAGCCCCAGATGTACCCACAACCCGCTCTCCACGAACGCCGTCAGACCCAGGCCTGGCCTGCAACAAAGTTGTTTGGCTACCCCCCACCGCCAAACAAC